>NW_027311886.1:2220000-2235000 GCF_040954645.1 Diabrotica undecimpunctata
AATAGGTAGGAGTCAAGAGGTGAAGAATGTATGTGTGTGTGCGTGTGTGCGTGTATGTGTGTGTGCGTGTGTGCGTGTGTGCGTGTGTGTGTGCGTGTGTGCGTTCGTGTTTGCGTGTGTGTGTGTTTTTGTGAGTGTGTGTGTGTGTGTATGTGTGTGTGCGTCTTCGGCTCGCAGAGATAAGAAAACAGCCGTGGCAAGAAAGCCATGCTAGTCGTAAGGGGCGACTAATGGGTAGGAGTCGAGAGGTGAAGAATGTATTTGTGCGTGCGTGTGTGCGTGTGTGTGTGTGAGTGTGTGTGTGTATGTGTGTGTGTCCCTTCGGCTCGCAGAGATAACAAAACTGCGGTGGCAAGAAGGCAATGCCTGTCGTAAAAGGCGACTAATGGGTTGGAGTCGAGAGGTGAAGAGTGTACGTGTGTGCGCGTGTGTGTGTGTGTGTGAATGTGTGTGTGTGTGTGTGTGTGAATGTGTGTGTATGTGTGTGTATGTGTGTGTGTGTCCCTTCGGCTCGCAGAGATAAAAATACAGCCGTGGTAAGAAGGCCATGCCTGTCGTAAGAGGCGACTAATGGGTAGGAGTCGAGAGGTGGAGAGTGTGTGCGTGTGCGTGAGCGTGTGCGTGTGTGCGTGTGTGCCTGTGTGCGTGTGTTTGTGTGCGCGTGTGTGTCTGTGTCCTTTCGGCTTTCAGAGATAAGAACACGGCTGTGGCAAGAAGTTCCTGCCTGTCGTAAGAGGCGACTAATGGGTAGGAGTCGAGAGGTGAAGAGTGTATCTGTGTGTGTGTGTGTGTGCGTGTGTGCGTGTGTGCGTGTGTGCGTGTGTGCGTGTGTTTGTGCATGTGTGAGTGTTTGTGTGTGTATGTGTGCGTGTGTGCGTGCGTGTGTGTGTAAGTGTGTGTGTCCGCTCGGGTTGCAAAGATAAGAATACGGCCGAGTCATGAAGGCCCTGCCTGTCTTAAGAGGCGACTAATAGGTAGGAGTCGAGAGGTGAAGAATGTATGTGTGTGTGCGTGTGTGCGTGTTTGTGTGTGTGTGAGTGTATGTGTGTGTGCGTGTGGGCCTGCGTGTATGTGTATGTGTTTGTGAGTGTGTGTGTGTATGTGTGTGTCCCTTCTGCTCGCAAAGATAAGAAAACAGCCGTGGCAAGAAGGCCATGCAAATCGTACGGGGCGACTTATGGGTAGGAGTCGAGAGGTGAAGAGTATATGTGTGTGTGTGCGTGTGTGCGTGTGTGTGTGCGTGTGTGAGTATGTGTGTGTGTGTCCGTTCGGCTTGCAGAGATAAGAACAGGGCCGAGGCAAGAAGGCCCTGCCTGTCGTAAGAGGCGACTAATAGGTAGGAGTCGAGTGGTGAAGAATGTATGTGTGTGTGCGTGTGTGTGTGTGAGTGTATGTGTGTGTGCGTCTTTAGTGCGTGTGTGCGTGTGCGTGTCCGTGTGTGCGTACGTGTGTGCGTGTTTGTGTGTGTTTGTGAGTGTGTGAGTATGTGTGTGTGTTAGTTCGGCTTGCAGAAATAAGAACACGACCGAGGCAAGAAGGCCCTGCCTATCGTAAGAGGCGACTAATAGGTAGGAGTCGAGAGGTGAAGAGTGCATGTGTGTGTGCGTGTGTGCGTGTGTGTGTGCGTGTGTGAGTATGTGTGTGTGTTAGTTCGGCTTGCAGAGATAAGAACTTGACCGAGGCAAGAAGGCCCTGCCTATCGTAAGAGGCGTCTAATAGGTAGGAGTCGAGAGGTGAAGAATGTATGTGTGTGTGCGTGTGTGCGTGTTTGTGTGTTTGTGAGTGTATGTGTGTGTGCGTGTGTGCGTGCGTGTGTGTGTCAGTGTGTGTGTCCTTTCGGCTCACAGAGATAAGAACTCGGCCGTGGCAAGAAGTTCCTGCCTGTCGAAAGAGGAGACTAATGGGTAGGAGTCGAGAGGTGAAGAGTGTATGTGTGTGTGCGTGTGTGCGTGTGTGTGTGCGTGTGTGAGTATGTGTGTGTGTGTTAGTTCGGCTTGCAGAGATAAGAACTTGACCGAGGCAAGAAGGCCCTGCCTATCGTAAGAGGCGTCTAATAGGTAGGAGTCGAGAGGTGAAGAATGTATGTGTGTGTGCGTGTGTGCGTGTTTGTGTGTGTGTGAGTGTATGTGTGTGTGCGTGTGGGCCTGCGTGTATGTGTATGTGTTTGTGAGTGTGTGTGTGTATGTGTGTGTCCCTTCTGCTCGCAAAGATAAGAAAACAGCCGTGGCAAGAAGGCCATGCAAATCGTACGGGGCGACTTATGGGTAGGAGTCGAGAGGTGAAGAGTATATGTGTGTGTGTGTGCGTGTGTGCGTGTGTGTGTGCGTGTGTGAGTATGTGTGTGTGTCCGTTCGGCTTGCAGAGATAAGAACAGGGCCGAGGCAAGAAGGCCCTGCCTGTCGTAAGAGGCGACTAATAGGTAGGAGTCGAGTGGTGAAGAATGTATGTGTGTGTGCGTGTGTGTGTGTGAGTGTATGTGTGTGTGCGTCTTTAGTGCGTGTGTGCGTGTGCGTGTCCGTGTGTGCGTACGTGTGTGCGTGTTTGTGTGTGTTTGTGAGTGTGTGAGTATGTGTGTGTGTTAGTTCGGCTTGCAGAAATAAGAACACGACCGAGGCAAGAAGGCCCTGCCTATCGTAAGAGGCGACTAATAGGTAGGAGTCGAGAGGTGAAGAGTGCATGTGTGTGTGCGTGTGTGCGTGTGTGTGTGCGTGTGTGAGTATGTGTGTGTGTTAGTTCGGCTTGCAGAGATAAGAACTTGACCGAGGCAAGAAGGTTCTGCCTATCGTAAGAGGCGTCTAATAGGTAGGAGTCGAGAGGTGAAGAATGTATGTGTGTGTGCGTGTGTGCGTGTTTGTGTGTTTGTGAGTGTATGTGTGTGTGCGTGTGTGCGTGCGTGTGTGTGTCAGTGTGTGTGTCCTTTCGGCTCACAGAGATAAGAACTCGGCCGTGGCAAGAAGTTCCTGCCTGTCGAAAGAGGCGACTAATGGGTAGGAGTCGAGAGGTGAAGAGTGTATATGTGTGTGCGTGTGTGCGTGTGTGTGTGCGTGTGTGAGTATGTGTGTGTGTGTTAGTTCGGCTTGCAGAGATAAGAACTTGACCGAGGCAAGAAGGCCCTGCCTATCGTAAGAGGCGTCTAATAGGTAGGAGTCGAGAGGTGAAGAATGTATGTGTGTGTGCGTGTGTGCGTGTGTGTGTGTGTGTGAGTGTATGTGTGTGTGCGTGTGTGCGTGCGTGTGTGCGTGTGTGTGTGCGTGTGTGCGTGCGTGTTTGCCTGTGTGTGTGTGTGTTTGTGAGTGTGTGTGTGTGTGTGTGTATGTGTGTGTGTGTCTTCGGCTCGCAGAGATAAGAACACAGCCGCGGCAAGAAAGCCATGCCAGTCGTAAGGGGCGACTAATGGGTAGGAGTCGAGAGGAGAAGAGTGTATGTGTGCGTGCGTGTGTGAGTATGTGTGTGTGTCCGTTCGGCTTGCAGAGATAAGAACACGGCCGAAGCAAGAAGGCCCTGCCTGTCGTAAGAGGCGACGAATAGGTAGGAGTCAAGAGGTGAAGAATGTATGTGTGTGTGCGTGTGTGCGTGTATGTGTGTGTGCGTGTGTGCGTGTGTGCGTGTGTGTGTGCGTGTGTGCGTTCGTGTTTGCGTGTGTGTGTGTTTTTGTGAGTGTGTGTGTGTGTGTATGTGTGTGTGCGTCTTCGGCTCGCAGAGATAAGAAAACAGCCGTGGCAAGAAAGCCATGCTAGTCGTAAGGGGCGACTAATGGGTAGGAGTCGAGAGGTGAAGAATGTATTTGTGCGTGCGTGTGTGCGTGTGTGTGTGTGAGTGTGTGTGTGTATGTGTGTGTGTCCCTTCGGCTCGCAGAGATAACAAAACTGCGGTGGCAAGAAGGCAATGCCTGTCGTAAAAGGCGACTAATGGGTTGGAGTCGAGAGGTGAAGAGTGTACGTGTGTGCGCGTGTGTGTGTGTGTGTGTGAATGTGTGTGTGTGTGTGTGTGTGTGAATGTGTGTGTGTATGTGTGTGTATGTGTGTGTGTGTCCCTTCGGCTCGCAGAGATAAAAATACAGCCGTGGTAAGAAGGTCATGCCTGTCGTAAGAGGCGACTAATGGGTAGGAGTCGAGAGGTGGAGAGTGTGTGCGTGTGCGTGAGCGTGTGCGTGTGTGCGTGTGTGCCTGTGTGTGTGTGTTTGTGTGCGCGTGTGTGTCTGTGTCCTTTCGGCTTTCAGAGATAAGAACACGGCTGTGGCAAGAAGTTCCTGCCTGTCGTAAGAGGCGACTAATGGGTAGGAGTCGAGAGGTGAAGAGTGTATCTGTGTGTGTGTGTGTGTGCGTGTGTGCGTGTGTGCGTGTGTGCGTGTGTTTGTGCATGTGTGAGTGTTTGTGTGTGTATGTGTGCGTGTGTGCGTGCGTGTGTGTGTAAGTGTGTGTGTCCGTTCGGGTTGCAAAGATAAGAATACGGCCGAGTCAAGAAGGCCCTGCCTGTCTTAAGAGGCGACTAATAGGTAGGAGTCGAGAGGTGAAGAATGTATGTGTGTGTGCGTGTGTGCGTGTTTGTGTGTGTGTGAGTGTATGTGTGTGTGCGTGTGGGCCTGCGTGTATGTGTGTGTGTTTGTGAGTGTGTGTGTTTGTGAGTGTGTGCGTGTATGTGTGTGTCCCTTCTGCTCGCAGAGGTAAGAAAACAGCCGTGGCAAGAAGGCCATGCAAATCGTACGGGGCGACTAATGGGTAGGAGTCGAGAGGTGAAGAGTGTATGTGTGTGTGTGCGTGTGTGCGTGTGTGTGTGCGTGTGTGAGTATGTGTGTGTGTGTCCGTTCGGCTTGCAGAGATAAGAACACGGCCGAGGCAAGAAGGCCCTGCCTGTTGTAAGAGGCGACTAATAGGTAGGAGTCGAGTGGTGAAGAATGTATGTGTGTGTGCGTGTGTGCGTGTGTGTGTGTGAGTGTATGTGTGTGTGCGTCTGTGCGTGCGTGTGTGCGTGTGCGTGTCCGTGTGTGCGTACTTGTGTGCGTGTTTGTGTGTGTTTGTGAGTGTGTGAGTATGTGTGTGTGTTAGTTCGGCTTGCAGAAATAAGAACACGACCGAGGCAAGAAGGCCCTGCCTATCGTAAGAGGCGACTAATAGGTAGGAGTCGAGAGGTGAAGAGTGCATGTGTGTGTGCGTGTGTGCGTGTGTGTGTGCGTGTGTGAGTATGTGTGTGTGTTAGTTCGGCTTGCAGAGATAAGAACTTGACCGAGGCAAGAAGGCCCTGCCTATCGTAAGAGGCGTCTAATAGGTAGGAGTCGAGAGGTGAAGAATGTATGTGTGTGTGCGTGTGTGCGTGTTTGTGTGTTTGTGAGTGTATGTGTGTGCGTGTGTGCGTGCGTGTGTGTGTCAGTGTGTGTGTCCTTTCGGCTCACAGAGACAAGAACTCGGCCGTGGCAAGAAGTTCCTGCCTGTCGTAAGAGGCGACTAATGGGTAGGAGTCGAGAGGTGAAGAGTGTATGTGTGTGTGCGTGTGTGCCTGTGTGTGTGCGTGTGTGAGTATGTGTGTGTGTGTTAGTTCGGCTTGCAGAGATAAGAACTTGACCGAGGCAAGAAGGCCCTGCCTATCGTAAGAGGCGTCTAATAGGTAGGAGTCGAGAGGTGAAGAATGTATGTGTGTGTGCGTGTGTGCGTGTGTGTGTGTGTGTGTGTGAGAGTGTATGTGTGTGTGCGTGTGTGCGTGCTTGTGTGCGTGTGTGTGTGCGTGTGTGCGTGCGTGTTTGCCTGTGTGTGTGTGTGTTTGTGAGTGTGTGTGTGTGTGTGTATGTGTGTGTGTGTGTCTTCGGCTCGCAGAGATATGAACACAGCCGCGGCAAGAAAGCCATGCCAGTCGTAAGGGGCGACTAATGGGTAGGAGTCGAGAGGAGAAGAGTGTATGTGTGAGTGCGTGTGTGAGTATGTGTGTGTGTCCGTTCGGCTTGCAGAGATAAAAACACGGCCGAAGCAAGAAGGCCCTGCCTGTCGTAAGAGGCGACGAATAGGTAGGAGTCGAGAGGTGAAGAATGTATGTGTGTGTGCGTGTATGTGTGTGTGCGTGTGTGCGTGTGTGCGTGTGTGTGTGTGCGTGTGTGCGTTCGTGTTTGCGTGTGTGTGTGTTTTTGTGAGTGTGTGGGTGTGTGTATGTGTGTGTGCGTCTTCGGCTCGCAGAGATAAGAAAACAGCCGTGGCAAGAAAGCCATGCTAGTCGTAAGGGGCGACAAATGGGTAGGAGTCGAAAGGTAAAGAGTGTATGTGTGTTTGTGCGTGTGTGCGTGTGTGTGCGTGTGTGAGTGTGTGTATGTGTGTGTCCGTCAGGCTTGCAGAGATAATAATACGGCCAAGGCAAGAAGACCCTGCCTGTTGTAAGGGGCGACTAATAGGTAGGAGTCGAGAGGTGAAGAGTGTATGTGTTTGTGTGCGAGTGTGCGTGTGTGTGTGCGTGTGTGAATGTGTGTGTATGTTTGTGTGTCCGTCAGGCTTGCAGAGATAATAATACGGCCAAGGCAAGAAGACCCTGCCTGTTGTAAGGGGCGACTAATAGGTAGGAGTCGAGAGGTGAAGAGTGTATGTGTGTGTGTGCGTGTGTGTGTGCGTGTGTGAGTATGTGTGTGTGTCCGTTCGGCCCGCAGAGATAAGAATACGTCCGTGGCAAGAAGGCCCTGCCGGTCTTAAGAGGCGACTAATGGGTAGGAGTCGAGAGGTGAAGAGTGTATGTGTGTGTGCGTGTGTCCGTGTGTGAGCGTGTGTGAGTGTGTGTATGTGTGTGTGTCCATTTGGCTTGCAGAGATAAGAATACGGCCGAGGCAAGGAGGATCTGCCTCTTGTAAGCTTCGACTAATAAGTAGGAGTCGGGAGGTGAATAGTGTATGTGTGTGTGCGTGTGTGCGTGTGTGTGTGCGTGTGTGAGTATGTGTGTGTGTTAGTTCGGCTTGCAGAGATAAGAACTTGTCCAAGGCAAGAAGACCCTGCCTATCGTAAGAGGCGACTAATAGGTAGGAGTCGAGAGGTGAAGATTGTATGTGTGTGTGTGCGTGTATGCGTGTGTGTGTGCGTGTGTGAGTATGTGTGTGTGTCCGTTCGGCTTGCAGAGATAAGAACACGGCCGAAGCAAGAAGGCCCTGCCTGTCGTAAGAGGCGACTAATAGGTAGGAGTCGAGAGGTGAAGAATGTATGTGTGTGTGCGTGTGTGCGTGTATGTGTGTGTGCGTGTGTGCGTGCGTGTGTGCGTGTGTGTGTGTGCGTGTGTGCGTGCCTGTTTGCGTGTGTGTGTGTATTTGTGAGTGTGTGTGTGTGTATGTGTGTGTGTGTGTCTTCGGCTCGCAGAGATAAAAAAACAGCTGTGGCAAGAAAGCCATGCCAGTCGTAAGGGGCGACTAATGGGTAGGAGTCGAAAGGTGAAGAATGTATTTGTGCGTGCGTGTGTGCGTGTGTGTGTGAGTGTGTGTGTGTATGTGTGTGTGTCCCTTCGGCTCGCAGAGATAACAAAACAGCGGTTGCAAGAAGTCAATGCCTGTCGTAAGAGGCGACTAATGGGTTGGAGTCGAGAGGTGAAGAGTGTACGTGTGTGCGCGTGTGTGTGTGTGTGTGAATGTGTGTGTATGTGTGTGTGTATGTGTGTGTGTGTCCTTTCGGCTCGCAGAGATAAAAATACAGCCGTGGTAAGAAGGCCATGCCTGTCGTAAAAGGCGACTAATGGGTAGGAGTCGAGAGGTGAAGAGTGTATGTGTGTGTGTGCGTGTGTGCGTGTGTGCGTGTGTGTGTAAGTATGTGTGTGTATGTGTGTGTGTCCGTTCGGCTTGCATAGATAAGAATACAGCCGTGGCAAGAAGGCCATGCTTGCTGTAAGGAGCGACTAATTGGTAGGAGTCGAGAGATGAAGAGTGTATGTGTGTGTGTGTGTTCCTTTGTGTGTGCGTGTGTAAGTGTGTGTGTATGTATGTGTGTGTCCGTTCGGCTTGCAGAAATTAGAATACGACCGAAGCAAGAAGGCCATGCCTGTCGTAAGAGGCGACTAATGGGTAGAAGTCGAGAGGTGGAGAGTGTATTTGTGTGTGTGTGTGTGTGTGTGTGTGTGTGTGTGTGTGTGTGTGTGTGTGTGCGTGCGTGTGTGTGTCAGTGTGTGTGTCCTTTCGGCTCACAGAGATAAGAACTCGGCCGTGGCAAGAAGTTCCTGCCTGTCGTAAGAGGCGACTAATGGGTAGGAGTCGAGAGGTGAAGAGTGTATGTGTGTGTGCGTGTGTGCGTGTGTGTGTGCGTGTGTGAGTATGTGTGTGTGTTAGTTCGGCTTGCAGAGATAAGAACTTGACCGAGGCAAGAAGGCCCTGCCTATCGTAAGAGGCGTCTAATAGGTAGGAGTCGAGAGGTGAAGAATGTATGTGTGTGTGCGTGTGTGCGTGTGTGTGTGTGAGTGTATGTGTGTGTGCGTGTGTGCGTGCGTGTGTGCGTGTGTGTGTGCGTGTGTGCGTGCGTGTTTGCCTGTGTGCGTGTGTGTTTGTGAGTGTGTGTGTGTGTATGTGTGTGTGTGTCTTCGGCTCGCAGAGATAAGAACACAGCCGCGGCAAGAAAGCCATGCCAGTCGTAAGGGGCGACTAATGGGTAGGAGTCGAGAGAAGAAGAGTGTATGTGTGCGTGCGTGTGTGAGTATGTGTGTGTGTCTGTTCGGCTTGCAGAGATAAGAACACGGCCGAAGCAAGAAGACCCTGCCTGTCGTAAGAGGCGACTAATAGGTAGGAGTCGAGAGGAGAAGAGTGTATGTGTGCGTGCGTGTGTGCATGTGTGTGTGTGAGTGTGTGTGTATGTGTGTCCCTTCAGTTCGCAGAGATAAAAATACAGCCGTGGTAAGAAGGCCATGCCTGTCGTAACAGGCGACTGATGGGTAGGAGTCGAGAGGTGAAGAGTGTATGTGTGTGTGCGTGTGTGCGTGTGTGTGTAAGTATGTGTGTGTATATGTGTGTGTGTTCCTTTGTGTGTGCATGTGACAGTGTGTGTGTATGTATGTGTGTGTCCGTTCGGCTTGCAGAAATTAGAATACGACCGAAGCAAGAAGGCCATGCCTGTCGTAAGAGGCGACTAATGGGTAGAAATCGAGAGGTGGAGAGTGTATTTGTGTGTGTGTGTGTGTGTGTGTGTGTGTGTGTGTGCGAGCGTGTGTGTGTCAGTGTGTGTTTGTGTGTGTATGTGTGCGTGTGTGCGTGCGTGTGTGTGTTAGAGTGTTGTAATAAATAATCTTCACTTATCGTCTTGTATGGTAGATTTATTTAAAACACTAGATACTCATAGTTTAGTTTATTAGAATCAAGTACAATACTAAATAGTACTCAGTTGACGTTGACTAACTTAGACCGTTCTCTTGATTCTTCATTCTTAACTACATTGATAATAATCCTAATCCCGTGATTTCCCGCTATTTACCTCCCGTGCGCTTGTTGATATATTACGTTTGTTATTTGTTAATTGATACACGTTATTTAGTAATCTTTTGACTACATTGCAAATTTCACTAGGTCAGAGTGTGTCCTCGTTACAACGATATTTTCAATGTAGTAAACAAACAATATATTTTTGCGAAAACAACTGTCAAAGTGTATAGACGCATTTCAAAGTTTCTCCTTAAAATTTAAATATTTAAATGATTATTCTTAAAGTCTGAACGAGTAAATAGTGAATAGTGGTAAAATCAAAATCCTATTCCATTCCAATTTAAGCAGCCGACGAGTAAAGACCGATATGTGACAATTTCACCGAAACATTTTAACTTTAATGGTTCAAAAGTGCATTGGTCAATTTGACTTTCCAGTGGCGTAAAAAAAAAAATTAAGGTAACTGTTATTTTTAATCCTTTTATCCACAGAGTCCCACTAGGACATCTGTTGCATTGATAATAAAAATTTATGTGTAGTGGTTTTGGTATCCAGAACCGCTCACTAAAATGACCTCAACTACTACTCAAATGACCTCACAAAATAACACGATCAATAATACCAAGTCTTATGTTGCTGCCACTTTATCTAAACCTCCACCTCCTACGTTTCCTTATAAAAATCAAGCCATTATCTTACATGCCCTTCCTAATGTCGTTCTATTTGAGTACATAAAAGCTATAGGAGACATCGTTACCCCAAAAAATATCATCTTTGCGTCTCGAATCTCAAATAACCGCATTTGTATTTATTTAAACTCTGTTAAACTAATCGACGATCTTCTCAGTGCCCACCAAAGTATCATTATTAACTCAACAGTTGTTCCTATCCGAAGACTTATAACACCTGCTAAGCGTATTCTTATATCAAATGTATCTCCCACGATACCTCACAGCACTATCGAAGAAGCTTTAAAAGATATCGGTTTACAGATAGTCTCTCCTGTATCATTCGTGAAATGTGGCTCGCTAGGTGATGAATATGCACATATAATGAGCTTCCGAAGAGTGGCGTACGTTATTCCGGATAAAGAAAACTTTTCAGTCCAGACCTCTCTTTTAATAACTCATGACTACACATCATATCGAATATTTGTGTCTACTGACAAATTACAATGTTTTTTATGTAAACAAGATGGTCATACTGCTGAAACTTGTACCAATGAACCAATTTCTGTAGCCCAATCCGAACTTCCCTCTCCCACTACATCCGTATCCATGCCCACAAATACAACGATACCCGAATGCACTCCCAATCAAATCAATGCACCATCCACATCTTACCCCGAAACTACAACTAATGTGGCAAAAAGCATCCCCTTAGTTACACAGTTAGCATCACCTCCCGTACAGAGACAGAAACGGGCTATATCCAGTGACAGTAATGCTGGTACCCCTTCTCAACTTTCTCCAGTTCCTACTCCAGAACCAACTATCAATCAAATGCCTCCCCCCTTATCTGTAAAATCTACCACTAATTCTTTTAGCCAGCCGCAAAAGAAAAAAAGTAAAACAATTGAAACAAAAGAACATAAATTGACACCCATTTCTTACAATGCAGTCCAAGCCATTTATAAAAATAATTTATCCGAACTAACTCTTACTGAAAACCAATTTATAGCTTTCCTAGAAATTACCTACGGCATACCGGACCCACTTAGAGAAGCTCTCAATTTCACTTCCAATATCCAGGGATTGCTTAATGATTTATCTCTTCTTCATTCGCAATCAAAAGAGAGATCCTTTAAAAACCGAATAACAAGATTGCAAAAAAAAATTAAAAGACAGCTTAATCCTGAAGACTCCGACAATTTAAGTGCATCATCCGATTACCTATCTGACGATGAAACTAACGCTCCTATTTCTCAATGCTCTCAACAATCCTTACAGTAGTCCCACACTTATCACATTTAAACATTACATTCAAAATAATTCAATGGAATTGCGATGGTTTCTTTCCTCGCATAGAAAGAATCCAGCAATTAACTTCCGAAGAACAACCTGAAATCATATGCTTACAAGAAACTAACTCAAAAATTACTAAATTTCCTAAACTAAACAATTTTGAAGGATATCATTATATTCGAGCTGACTGCAACAGAGCCAGTGGTGGAACTTCAATTTTTATTTCCAGTGAACTATTTTCTTCGCACCTTCCTCTCACCACCGAACTTGAGGCTATCGCCATAACCACTTGGTGTCCTAATAAGATTACTATTTGTAGCGTATACATTCCACCCAATCACTCTTTAAAGGAAATAGAACTTCTTGACCTCATTTATCAGCTCCCTTCTCCCTACATTCTTGTAGGCGATTTCAACGCTCACAACCCTATGTGGGGTTCCAATAGCACGTCAAACAAAGGTAAAACTATTGAAAACGTAATTAATTGTACAGATTCCTGTCTACTAAATACAGGCTCTAGTACACACTTGAATTTCTCATCAGGCACATTTTCTTCTATAGATCTTAGCTTTAGTGATCCAAAATCCGCACCTTTACTAAATTGGAAAGTTGCTGATGATCTTTACGATAGCAATCATTACCCCATATTTATATCCACTGATATCCCCAACTCTAAACAAACTATATCCAGAAGCTACTGGCAACTCAAAAATGCCGACTGGCTAAGCTACACTACCAAAACAGATGCCACCTTACCTTTTCTCACACTATCCAACAATATTGACTACAATTTATCATTAGTCACAAACACGATACTCTCAGCTGCCAATTTGCATATTGGCAAAAATTCTGTTTCACACAAACATAAAAGGGTTCCGTGGTGGAATAATTCTTGCAAAATCTCCGTAGAACAACATAAGGAGGCACTTAGAGATTATCGGAAAAATAAAACACCAGAAAACCTCACAGAATTAAAAAAAGCTAGAGCCAGGTCGCGATTTATTATAAAACAAAGTAAAAAAATCGTCATGGAGAAACTATGTATCTTCTATCAATGAAAATACCAGTCCTACTAATCTTTGGAAAAAAATACGACAAATTCAAGGAATCAATACAAATACTAAAATATCTAGTCTAATTTTAAATGATAATGTAATTAGTGACAATCAAGAAATTGGTGAGACCCTAGCCAGTCACTTCGACAAAAAATTTAAAAGCAAAATAAATTGCTCTCAAATCGAGCCAGTAGTCGATGCTTCCTTTCCAAGTTCTTCAGCAACTGTCAAAGATATCGATTACTTAAATTCCCAATTCTCTTACATAGAACTTACTGCGGTTATTAAAACTCTTAAGAACACTGCTTCCGGCCCCGACGATATTCCTTACATTTTTATAAAAAAACTATCTAGTTTGGGTCATCTTAAACTTCTTGAAATGTTTAACTTAATCTGGTCATCTAACAAGTTTCCTAATCAGTGGCAAACCTCAATTGTAATACCCATTAAAAAGCCTAACATATCACGATCATCACCCAGCGCTTATCGACCAATATCTCTAACATGTACCATGTGCAAAATCTTTGAAAAAATGATCAATAAACGTCTCGCGTGGTTTTTTATTAAATATAATATAATTCCAAAAGAACAGTCAGGGTTTCGACGTAATCGCTCTACTCAAGACAATCTAATACTTCTCCAAAGTCATATTTCCGATGCCTTCAACAGGAGACAAGAAGTCATTGCAGCAGTGTTTGATATTGAAGGTGCATTTGATACAATTAGCAGGCAATCTATACTGAAGAAACTTTCTCATTATAACATTAAGGGTAACATATTTAATTTTATACAAAATTTCTTAACTTCACGAACATTTAGAGTCTCTGTCAATGGCATTTTTTCATCACTACACCATCAAACTGACGGCGTACCACAAGGTTCAATATTAAGCCCCACTCTGTTTAACCTAGCAATAAGCGACTTGTGCTCTGATATAATATCCCCTATTAGGCATGTCCTATACGCAGATGACCTGATAATTTACTGCCACGGACGATCTATCTCTACAACTTCCAAGCTTATTCAATCCGCAGTAGATACACTAGTTAAAAAAACAAGCTCCATAGGCCTGTCTTTATCATATACAAAATCAAAAATAATAAAATTTAGTAGACTATCACCCTTCCAATCCCCTAATATTATGATTGAGAGAGCGAATCTTCCAGTAGTCAAGGAATGCAAAATTCTCGGTGTAACGTTTGATTCACGACTCACCTGGAAACAACATATTCTAGAAATAAAAGGTGAAGCAAACAAGAGGCTTAACATTATCAAAACTCTTTCAAACTATCATTGGGGCGCAGATGAGAACTCCCTACTTAAGATATATAGGTCTATCATTCGTTCCAAACTGGATTATGGTTGTTACATATATATCTCTGCCTCTAAAACACACCTTAACCTTTTAAATTCGATACATCACACAGCCTTACGAATTTGTTTAGGAGCCTTTCGATCTAGCCCCGTAGAAAGTCTATATTGCGAAGCCAATGAGCCCCCACTTTGGATTAGACGTGAACAATTATTACTTTCCTATGCTGCCTCCGTTTCATCCAATACCTCCAATCCAGTTTATCTTCTTCTTACTTCATCAACTAACAACCAGCATTACTATTCTAAATCACCATCAATAAAACCCATTTCACTAATTTTAACACAATTACTTAATAACATCTCTCTATCACAAACAATCCCACGACCCCTACCTCCACATCCTCCTTGGTCTGTAATCACCCCTCAGTTTAACACATCTCTTACAAGATTCGATAAACTTACAACACCCAGGGAACTCATTAAAAAGTCTTTTAAAGAAATTATATTTACAAATAAATACGACATAGTACTTTACACTGATGCCTCAAAGAATGATACAGGAGTAGGCTGTTCTGTTACCACGTCAGATAACCTTATCACATCATCTTGTATCCCCTCGTTTTGTAGCGTTTTCACTGGCGAACTATTTAGCATATTTCAGGCTTTCAAATCCATTTCTTCACCTGATAAACAAGTTGCAATATGCACAGACTCACTAGCCTCAATACAATCTATCCAAAATATATTCACTGATCATCCTATTGTCCAAAAGATCCTTGATTGTTACCAACTAATCGCTTCCCAAAAAATAACAGTTACATTAATCTGGCTACCATCCCATATTGGTATCACAGGCAACGAACTTGCAGACAGCCATGCAAAACTTGCCTCAACATCATCTGATAATACGGTTAATATACAAATTAGTAAAGATTTAAAATCTCACATTAAGAAACAAGCAAGAACCCGATGGCAACAACACTGGGACACCAATAACTCAGCATTACATCATATCCAACAGTTAGTCGATAGCCCCCTTGATTTGATCTCTGCCAGTATGTCCAGACGAGATGCTATTGTAACACGAAGACTTCGAATAGGACATACAAGATTAACACACGGATACCTGATGTCATCCAGCAACCGACCCACTTGTGAGACCTGTCAATCACATCTAACAGTTAACCATATTCTCACCGAATGTCATCAATATTCAGCAAAAAGACTATTTTATTGCCTTAAAAGTGATTTAAAAGACATACTCAATAACTTGGATCAAATAACCTCAAGTCTAAAATTCCTCAGAGACGTTCAG